>NW_028245967.1:0-23203 GCF_964263255.1 Lissotriton vulgaris
TGAGCTAGCTATAACTTGCACGCCTGCAATGCACTGCTGATGATGTGACATATTACATCAAATGGCATCACTCATGACATCACTCATGACATCATCCACGAGAGAATCTGATGCACATACTGATGCTCTAATATAAACTTTGTACGGAGTTTGTTACGAGTCGTACGGAGTGAATCTTTGGGGTGGGATCGTACTTGCAGAATCGTACGGGGACGTTTACGAGTACGAATCGTACGGGCAAAAAACGCTCTGTACGAAGATTCGGAGAGCTTTTTACCCGATCGGAATCGACCCCATAATGTTTTATGTATTTTTAAATATACATTAACAATATCTTCCCTCTGAGGAAATGAAAGATATTGTCTAGATGCTTGTGCAGTCCCGAATCATTACCTTGCTCGTAGTTTCTTCGCCTGTTTTGATTCTCTGAAACAAAACTAATTATCCCACGGGTGTGGTTGATATACTTTTTGGTTACTTAACAGTCTATGGGATCAATTTATTGCTTCTCCCACTTTTAAGTCACGTTTTTCAGTTAACAGGTGTTCTTATTTGCACTGTTTTAGTGCATCACGTGGTTATGTAAACGTGCCTCTTTCCATACTTTTTAACTTTCGTTTGATTTCTAAAATGCATTATTTAAACTTGTTTTTTTTATTAAAGCATTTCTATAGGTTACTTTTTTTTAATACGAGTATTAACATTCATTCCCCTTTTTTTGGACTCATTATTCTAGTAACTTCCCTTTCTTTGGAAAACTATTTTTAATATTCTTTAATATTCTTCATTAGCCTAAACCCCTATTGTCCCTACATCCCGTGCAAGAGATACTCTCTATTAAACTTTGAGTATTCTAATTTATATCTGAGTATTAATGTATTTAATTCCATTACTACAAGTTTTAATACATTTATTTATCTAATATTTTTAATCTTTCTTTATACACTGCAAGGGATACTGTTATTTGTGTAGAATAACACTATGAATCAGTGTCCATTTGGAAAATTGAGAGAGATTGATTTGGTTGGTTGATGTGTTTACAGTTACATAAGTATATATACTCTTGCAGTAAGCCAGGCTTCAGGGTATGCAGTGTTTCAAACTCCAATGCATTATGCATGTAGTTGTGTAACCACCTTCACATTTGTGCTTCAGGCCTACAATTCCCCAGTCAGTATCTATATACTCCCGCTAACATAGTGTGACTGCTGTTGCAATTTGAAAATGACTCTTTTTGTACCATGTAGTAATTCATTCAGTAAAGTAAAAGTTAACCAATTAAGAATTCACTCAGTGTATTTACTTATATTAATGTAATCATTCACTCAGTAAGCATGTACTCATGTAGTGAGGCAGGCTTTAGGGAATGGAGTGCTTTTAAGTGCTATGCATTATGCATGTAGTGGCGTAATGACCTTCACATTTGTGCTTCAAGACTATAATTCCCCACTCACTATCCATACCAGGAGTCTCCTACTAGTAGCTTGGGAGCTACTGGTAGTTCACCAGTGCCTTGAAAGTAGCTCTCAGAGGTGAAGCCAAACCAAAGCAATCTCAGAAATTCTGTGTATATTAAAGAAGGTACCACTGTTTATTTCACTACCCTTAAGAGTTACAGACACCCAAACAAATGGCAGGGCATGTTGATAACACTCAAATACACACTGTGGTGGAGTATGAATCAATCAATCAATCAGGGATGTATCGAGCGCACTACTCACCTGTGAGGGTTTCCAAGCACTTGGGGAGTTTGTGAGGGGATTTGTGCAGCTTTGGTCATTCGAAAAGCAAGGTTTTATGGATTTTAATTTGTTCTAGTTTTTTTTTCATTTAAATATATGCTACGATGAGCAGTATACATTGTAGGAGAAAAATGCTTTACTGATTGTTTTTGTGCAGGAAGGTGTGTCTTCCTGCACAAAAAGAAACTCCACACAAGACAGATATTCTTACACCCTGGTGCAAGGGTGCCTCTATCACCCACCACATGCATGCAGTTTAAGCAGCAGTGGAGAGGGAAGGACAGACTTCCAACATATTTATGTTCATATGTTGCATCTGTGTCCTTCGGAAGTAGCTGAGCACACTGTAGCTAAAGAGCTTGCAGTGTCATGGTACAACACTTCCTTATAGTTCTACAGTTATACATTCATCATATATGACAAATGCATTCTTTAGACAATTATGCAGTATGTTTCCATTTATGAAAACTTTCACACACTAGCATATAGCTGCGTTGCAAAAAGGGTTGTGGGCTCAGAACACCTCTCTGCAAGGCAGCCCTCTGGCGCATACTAGAGGTATGTGGTGGCCCCCAGGGGACCTCAGGATTCAAGGGCACTTAATCCTGCAACTTAAAACATGCCACAGGGTGTGTTTGCACACATGTCAACTCAGGCCCGCCCCCTTCCTTCACCATTGTACAAATATTCCTCTAAAATCAGCCGAACTACGAATTCCGATTTACTCACCTGTTATCAGGAGAGAACGCAGTGCGGCATCTTTTAGCCCATCACTGACCTTGAAGAGTAATTCTAAGCGTACTTACAGTAACTTGTATTTCCTTCCATTGGAATCCATTGTGTGGTTTTCAGCAGAAAAGTTTCTAAGTGTTGATTTTTGAAACATACAAATATTCTTGTAAAATCAGCCGAAATACGAATTCCGTATACTCATCTGTTATCAGGAGAGAACCTAGTGCTGCATCTTTGAGCCCAGCACTGACCCTGAAAATTAATTCTAACCATACTTACCAGTAACTTGAATTTCCTTCCATAGGCAAACATTGACTGGTTTCACTTGGAAATTCTTCTAAGTGTGGAGCTTTTGAACTTTAAAAAATTTCTATAAAGTCAGCAGAATTATGAATTCCGATTTACTCACCTGTTATCAGGAGTGACCTCAGTGCTGCTAATCTTACTTACCAGTAACTTGTATTTCCTTCCATAGGAATCCATTGTGTGGTTTTCATCAGAAAAGTTTCTGTCTATTTTCACAAAATAAAAATATTCCTTAAAAATTGCCTGTATGACTTAAACGCTTTCCTTCGACTGTTTACAGGAGATGCACTCGTGCTGGAACCAGGATGCACCACTGAGTAAGACAAAGTAACGTTAACACTACTTACCTGATAAGTAAATTTCCTCCCGTAGGATAACATTGGTGATTCTATGTGAAAAGGTTTGTAAGTGTCATCTTTTAAAATACAATAAATTCCTTAAAAATCACTACTGTAACCAAAACGCGTTTACTCAACTGTTTACAGGTGATGTCTTAGAATTCAGGATCCAGTCCTGTGGTTAGAAAAATAATCCAAAAAGTAATTAATTACATTTAACTAGAAATTCACATTGACCTCAATGTTGCATTGTGTATGAAATTGAGTTGTCCATTGCAACAACTGTAACTACTGTACTTAAAAGTCTATTTTCTATTTGCAAAGTATTTAAACTAATGTAATTCATTCTGAGAAAGTATATTTTGTAATGTAATGTATAATGTAAATATAATGTAATTTAAAAGATAAAATATCTAAAAATAAATAGTTTAAAAAAATGTAGAAAATCAGTATAAAAAAAATAAAAATAACAATAAATACATTAAAAAATTGTCATTTAGAAATCCATTGAAATTCACTGAAAAAACCATAGGTTTCGGGCAGGTTATAGTTAGGAATTAGCATTTAAAAAACCTTTGAAATTCACTGAAAAAACCATAGGTTTCAGACATATTATGGTTAGTTGGACATTTCACTCGTACAAAACCATTGAAATTCCCACGTTATAGTTAGCTGTACTAACTATAACTCGCGCACCAGCAATGCACTGCTGATGATGTCACATATTACATCATTCCTGACATTGTCAGTGACATCACTGATGACATCACTGATGACATCTCAAATTAAATCACTGATGACATCATCCACGTGACAATCAGATACACCACATCATAGACTAATATAACCTTTTATCACTCACTGTAAAATAGAGTACTATATTTGAATCCATTGACACACCAATACAAGTTTCTAAAAACTCAGTCAGTGATTCCTAGATCTACACACACATCTTATCATTTACCTATAGATTCACTCATACATGCTGTCAATGATCAATAGAACACTATCAAATATACTTATACACCTACTAGCAGCCCGTCCCGACGTTGTCCGGGTATGAATTGCTGCCGGCTAGTAGTATATTGTTTTGTAGGATTTCGTTTTGAAACAGGCCTGTGAAACGCTCCAATTCACAGTGCACTGCTGATGCACTTAAGAGTGCGCGTTCAGTAGTGTGTGAACCCAAGTTTATCTACTTTATTTTTCCTTGCAATATTATATAGCGCGAACTCGACAACATGGCATGAGCACAATTTACATTACAGAAGAACACATTCATGTGTGGTAGGCACGGGGAGACAACGCGATTTGCCTGGAATCACAGGATGTTGAGCTGATGCCAAGATTCGGACGTAGCTCCCCAGCTCTAAAGTTCGCAATTCTAGAACTTGTGGCGGGAGGTGTGTCTAAAAGCATATGTCGGTGCTGGCCATCAGTGAGAGAGACCTGTGCATTTTTCAAATGGGTGGTGAAAAAATATGAGTATGTTGCTGGAGATGTGGGCCGCCGTGCCACCAATGTACTTACCGGGGGAGGGTAAACACCCATTATTCTGCAACTTTCTTTCCGCATACCATCACTCCGCATACATTCATTACGAAAGTACCATGACTCCCCAATGCCATTATAGCGCATGCATTACATTTTATATGCTTTTACCACGCATACATTTAAAATGAAATTCGTTGTAAATGCATGAATGGTAAAAGCATGTTTTTTTTAATGTTTGGATAAGGTAAGTATGGGTATAGGGGTATATGTTTTGGGGTACTGAGGTATATGTTTTGGGGTGTTTGGGTATTTTAAGGGTTCAGATATAGTTTTGGGTTATGGGGTACAGGGGTGGTTTTAGGGTTTAGGGATAAGTATGGGGTTTGGGGTACAGGGGTATTTTTAGGGTAATTGATACTTGTTAATTGATACTTGTATAGTGCACTACTCACCCGCAAGGGTCTCAAGGCGCTTGTACGAATACCACTGTGGAACCCATCCTGGCTTTCCCTGTGAGGCATCCTCTCCTGGGCACCCCCAAGGTGGAGGCCAGGCATCCTTAGCGTTGTGGGGGCCGTTGTGGAGATTAAGCAAGCTATTGCCCAGAGTTGCAGAGTGGGACTCCATGATTGGAATAGGCACTGAGGCGAGAATTATCAGGTCCGTGGAATTTTGAGCCCAAGACCCGCCAAGGCGGGGAATTGAACCCTGGTCCCGGGCTAGACCTCTGCATCAGGGTCTGCCACTCTAATATTTGAGCCACACTTTTCCACACGGTACAGGGTTTGGTTTGGGTTTTGGGGTATAGGGGTATTTTTAGGGTTCAGGGGTAGGCTTGGGTTTTGGGTTACAGGGGTATTTTAAGGGTTCAGGGCTAGGTTTGGGTTTTGGAATACAGGGTTATTTTTAGGGTTCAGGGCTAGGTTTGGGGTTTGGGGTACAGGGGTATTTTAGGGTTCAGGGGTAGGTTTTGGTTTTTTGGGTACAGGGTTATTTTTAGGGTTCAGGGCTAGGTTTGGGTTTTGGGGTACAGGGGTATTTTTAGGGTTCATGGGTAGGTTTGGGTTTTGGGGTACAGGGGTATTTTAAGGGTTCAGGGCTACATTTGGGTTTTGGAGTACAGGGGTATTTTAGGGTTCAGGGGTAGATTTGGGTTTTGGGGTACAGTGGAATTTTTAGGGTTCAGGGTTAGGTTTGGGTTTTGGGGTACAGGGGTATTTTTAGGGTCCAGGGTAGATTTGGGTTTTGAGGTACAGGGGTATTTATAGGGTTATGGGCTAGGTTTGGGTTTTGGGGTACATGGGTATTTTTAGGGTTTAGGGATAGGTTTGGGTTTTGGGGTACAGGGTATATTTATAGGGTTAAGATGGGTTAGTGTTTAAGGGTGTTGGGGTATTTTAAGGAGTAAGGGTGGGATATGAATATGGGGTGCAGGGGTATTTAAAGGGAGCAGGGTGGGATTACCACACAATATGAGACATGGCATGAAGGGAAAAACGTACCACACGCCCCCAGCGTTTGTCACACCCCCAGCACACGCCCACAGCACAATGCACACACGGCCACAAGGGACTACTTTGCTAGCACAGTTCTTTTACCTTTTAAATGTATATGGTGGGCGTCTGCATAGCCTATGTCCTTATGCTGCATTTGCCCTTTCCAACGCTGTATTGGGTGTTGTGATTGGTGCTGTGGTTCCTGAGATTACCCACCTCAAAGGTTTGGGCTCTCTCTTTATTATATTAGTATGGATATCGACATTTCACACCAGCACGCATGCTATTCAGTTATGCAGTCATCCTACTCACTTATACAAACAATGAATTATACTTACATTTACTCAGTTACACACCTATACATACAATACTTTATTTATTTATATAGATAGTAACTCATACTTAGTGTGTTGTAAAATCACTATTACAAGTATACAGTTGTCAATACAGACACTCATACAATCTCTAAGTCTTATGCATACTTATTTATATACAACAACTGTCATATACATTGCCTTTTATATTACTACTTTGTTGGACATGTATCATTGAGAAATATATTTACTCATCACTACACCCGTAAAGACTTTCACTCACCCAAACAACTGTTTCCACATGCAGTTTTAACCTCATATACCTAGTAATTCAACTATTTACACATCTTTGTACAGTCACACACCTCCCACCCAACCACACACACATCCACTCTCCCATACAAATACTCAGTTAACTAATCAATAAATATTATAGACTTTCACATAGCTAGTAACCAACTGGTGCAGCAGTTTACACAACAACTGACAAAGTGGTACAGATATTCACACAGTTTGGTCACTATCCAATATATTTAGTGAGACACTATAAATAGTCAAGTAAACAGTCAATCAAACTGCTACTAAATCCTCCATCCAGATATTTATATACCCACTCATTCTTCAATGCAGATTGCTATATATATAATACTTATTCAAAGAACAAACCAAACCACATTCACTGGATGATGTCATGAGTGATGCCATCAATGATGTCCATTGAGATGTCATCATTGATGTCATCAGTGATGTCACTGACCATGTCATGAATGATGAAATATGTGACATCATCAGCAGTGGATTGTGGGCGCACAAGGGAATTTCAATGGTTTTGTACGAGTGAAATGTCCAACTAACTATAACATGTCTGAAACCTATGGTTTTTTCAGTGAAAAAAAAAACAATATATATATATATTACCTACTGGCGATAGCCAGTAGGTATATATAGTTAGGATTTTTTTCCTATGGGATTTTTGAAAATTCTATGTCGAATAACTTTGGCGTTTGAGGACAGAATTGGCTGAAATTTTCAGGAAAATGGAACATTTTGTTTCTGAGCAGCCCCTGAAAATTTGGGGGGGTTTCGTCAAGGGGGGGCCAAGAAAAAAGGGGGGTCCCAAAACGTGTTTTTCCCATGCAATTTTCCATAGGGCGGTTGGCCTCACTTTTAGCCTGAACGGCTGAATGGATTTACACCAAACTTGGCAAAATTGTAGGGACTGGTAGCCCGATGTGCCTTTGCTATGTCTCAAGAAATAGGCTCCAGTGGTTTTTACGAAAATTAACTTTGAAAAATATATATTGGGCTACATTGGGCTATATATATGTTGGAGCCCAAATGTAGCCCAATGTAGCCCAATGTAGCCCAATGTAGCCCAAAGATGGCCTCCAGAGACAAAAAAAACAAATGTAGCCCAAATATCAGCCAGATGTAGCCCAACTATAGCCCAATGACAGAATGTCCCAGAGTGTTCTAAAGAACAACTAGAGTGCTAACAGTCCTACTTATTACAAAGGTATGGCACACCTGAAGCCATCTTGATTGGAATAAAGTGGTAGCTCTTAAAACATTTAATTTAAAAAGGAACAAAATGAGGGGGTTCATTTTGCCATAGAAAGTATGATTAGCGAATATATGAAGAAATCCCGCATACCATCAGTCCGCAAAAAAAATCCTGCATGTACTATCAGGCCGCAAATTAAAATAACGAAAACTTTTAGAACGAATATGCCTTTAGCATACACTAAACAACTAAACTACCCTAAACCCTAAAACACTACCCCCAGCATGACCCTACACTACACAAACAGTACAACACTACCCTAAACCCTAAAACACTACCCCCAGCATGACCCTACACTACGCAAACACTACAACACTACCCAAAACCCTAAAACACTACACCCCAGCATGACCCTACACTACGCAAACACTACAACACTACCCTAAACCCTAAAACACTACCCCCAGCATGACCCTACACTACACAAACACTACAACACAACCCTAAACCCTAAAACACTACCCCCAGCATGACCCTACACTACGCAAACACTACAACACAACCCTAAACCCTAAAACACTACCCCCAGCATGACCCTACACTACGCAAACACTACAACACTACCCTAAACCCTAAAACACTACCCCCAGCATGACCCTACACTACGCAAACACTACAACACTACCCAAAACCCTAAAACACTACACCCCAGCATGACCCTACACTACGCAAACACTACAACACTACCCTAAACCCTAAAACACTACCCCCAGCATGACCCTACACTACGCAAACACTACAACACTACCCAAAACCCTAAAACACTACACCCCAGCATGACCCTACACTACGCAAACACTGCAACACTACCCTAAACCCTAAAACACTACCCCTAGCATGACCCTACACTACGCAAACACTACAACACTACCCTAAACCCTAAAACACTACCCCCAGCATGACCCTACACTACGCAAACACTACAACACTACCCTAAACCCTAAAACACTACCCCCAGCATGACCCTACACTACGCAAACACTACAACACTACCCTAAACCCTAAAACACTACCCCCAGCATGACCCTACACTACGCAAACACTACAACACTACCCTAAACCCTAAAACACTACCCCCAGCATGACCCTACAATACGCAAACACTACAACACTACCCAAAACCCTAAAACACTACCCCCAGCATTACCCTACACTACGCAAACACTACAACACTACCCAAAACCCTAAAACGCTACCCCCAGCATGACCCTACACTACGCAAACACTACAACACTACCCAAAACCCTAAAACACTACCCCCAGCATGACCCTTCACTACGCAAACACTACAACACTACCCAAAACCCTAAAACACTACACCCCAGCATGACCCTACCCTACGCAAACACTACAACACTACCCAAAACCCTAAAACACTACACCCCAGCATGACCCTACACTACGCAAACACTACAACACTACCCAAAACCCTAAAACACTACCCCCAGCATGACCCTACACTACGCAAACACTACAACACTACCCAAAACCCTAAAACACTACCCCCAGCATGACCCTACACTACGCAAACACTACAACACTACCCTAAACCCTAAAATACTACACCCCAGCATGACCCTACACTACGCAAACACTACAACACTACCCAAAACCCTAAAACACTACCCCCAGCATGACCCTACACTACGCAAACACTACAACACTATCCTAAACCCTAAAACACTACGCCCAGCATGACCCTACACTACGCAAACACTACAACACTACCCTAAACCCTAAAACACTAGCCCCAGCATGACCCTACACTACGCAAACACTACAACACAACCCTAAACCCTAAAACACTACCCCCAGCATGACCCTACACTACGCAAACACTACAACACTACCCTAAACCCTAAAACACTACCCTCAGCATGACCCTACACTACGCAAACACTACAACACAACCCTAAACCCTAAAACACTACCCCCAGCATGACCCTACACTAAACAACCACCACAACTCTACACTACACTAACACAACATTACACTACACAACACTACACTACACTACACAATCACTAACCCACGAAAAAATTAACACAAACCCACTTACCTCTCTCGTCATCGTGGTTTTCACAACGCAAATGCATTTACCATACATGCCTTTAAAACGTAATTCTTTGTAAAGGCATGCGCGATAAATGCACATGCGTTTTGAAAAAATGCGGGATAATGGTATGCGAGGTCAATGACCTAGCGGGATAATGGTATGCGGACTGAAAGTCTGCGGGATAAAAAATGCGGGAAAATGGCTGCAAACCATGATTAGCAGCAGACTTCCCTGGTGAGCACTAGCTTTACTACAGTGATCTAATGAGCAACTAGAGTGCTAACATTCAGAATTTATGGCAAATGTGTGAAACATCTGAATGCCTTCTTGATAGAACCAAAGTAAACAAGCATTGAAAATGCAATAGATCTCGCCCTCGTTTAAGTTAAAGCCATTCTGTTTGTAATGAGGTGGCTTTTTAGCTTTGCTTTTATTAGTGTTTTTAAAACTTTCATGTAAATAACATGCATATGTATGCATATATGTATATGTATGCATGCATTTATATTTATATAGATATGCAGATTATATATGTTTATATATGTATATTACCTACTGGCGATAGCCAGTGGGTATATATAGTTAGGATTTTTTCTCTATGGGATTTCTGAAAATTCTATGTCTAATAACTTTGGCGTTTGTGGACGGAATTGGCTGAAATTTCAGGAAAATGGCACATTTCGTTTCTGAGCAGCCCCTGAAAATTTGGGGGGGTTTCGTCAAGGGGGGGCCGAGAAACAAGGGGGGTCCCAAAACACGTTTTTCCCATTCATTTTTCCATAGGGCGGTTTGACTCACTTTTAGCTCGAACGGCTGAATAGATTTACATGAAACTTGGCAAAATTATAGATATGGTTTGCCCGACGTGCCTTTGCTATGTCTCAATATATGTGCTCCAGTGGATTTTGAGAAATTAACGTTTAAAAAAATATATATATCTGTGACAGCGCTCCGGTTAGCGCCCCGGTTTGCGTACCTGACGCGTAACGGAACTTCGCGAAGCGAAGCTGATTGGCTCCCTGGTGTCTGTCAACATTCTAAACAGTCCGGAGTGGCCGCCATCTTGTCTCTCAGTACGATCGAGAGACAAGATGTGGTGAAAAACGAAGGGGGAAATGAAGGAAAGGGGGCAAGGTAAACCCCTCCTGACCCCCTAGGATTGATGAGGGGGATATTAAAGTCCCCCGCGATTTTTCGCGGTAGAGGCGCTTCCCGGTACGCGAACCGGGCAGCTAACCGGCAGCGTAACGGGAGTCCGCCATCTTGTGTTTTTGGAGCGTCCGGTTCGCGTACCGGGTAGCGTCCCGGTAAGCGTAACAAGGGGAAAACCAAGAGAAACAGTAAAAAAAAAATTAAGGGAATAGATTTCCAGCAAACTTGACAAAATTGTAGGGACTGTTTGTTTGATGTGCCTTTGCAAGGCCTCAAGATATGTGCACGTGTGGATTTTGTCTAATTAAGGTTAAAAAAAATATATATATCTGTAAGCGTGCTCCGGCACGCTTACGTTACGGGTTTTGTTTGCGCTGCAGAGCCGATACGTCACGGTTATGCGACGCGTCATGAGGCGTCTCACGTGGCTACGTGATACGTCACGTAATAAAGAATATATTTTACAGCTATAGATATTAGCTTTTAAAAAACCAATGAAATTCACTGAAAAAACCATAGGTTATAGACCATATATAGTTAGGAATTTGCATTTACAAAACCTTGAAAATTCACTGAAAAAACCATAGGTTAGAGACCATATATAGTTAGCTGGACATTTTATTGACATAAAACCAATGAAATTCCATATATAGTTAGTTGCACTAACTATATATCGCGCACCCGCAATCCACTGCTGATGATGTCACATATTACATCATTCATGACATGGTCAGTGACATCACTGATGACATCACTGATGACATCTCAAATGACATCACTGATGACATCTCAAATGACATCTCAAATGACATCACTGATGACATCATGACACACCAATACCAGTTACTACATACGCACTCACTGATTCCTACGTCTACACACACATTCACTCATTCACCCATACAATCACTCATACATACAGTCACTCATTATTACAACACTATCATATGCACTCATACACCTATGCAGACACTCACACACTGCCACTCATCCATGGAGTTACTCACACATCTAGTCAGTCCTGTAAAGAATCAATCACACTTCCATTTCCTCATCTATACAGTTAAACACAGAACACCATACTTCAGTGACATCACTGATGACATCACTGATGACATCTCAAATGACATCACTGATGACATCTCAAATGACATCACTGATGACATCATGACACACCAATACCAGTTACTACATACGCACTCACTGATTCCTACGTCTACACACACATTCACTCATTCACCCATACAATCACTCATACATACAGTCACTCATTATTACAAGACTATCATATGCACTCATACACCTAGTCAGTCCTGTGAAGAATCAATCACACTTCGATTTCCTCATCTATACAGTTAAACACAGAACACCATACTTTTCACACATATACTAACACATACTTACTCTCTTATACAATCACTGATACAAGTACACATTGATATGCACAGAGTCACACACCTCCCAGCCAGTCACACACACACTCAGTCTTCCATACATCCACTCATTCTTCAATATGTAAAACATAATTAAACTTTACAAAAACACACAGACACTAGATGATGTCATCAGTGATGTTATTTGAGATGTCATCAGTGATGTCATCAGTGATGTCATTTGAGATGTCATCAGTGATGTCATCAGTGATGTCACTGACCATGTCATGAATGATGTAATATGTGACATCATCAGCAGTGGATTGCGGGTGCGCGATATATAGTTAGTGCAACTAACTATATATGGAATTTCATTGGTTTTATGTCAATAAAATGTCCAGCTAACTATATATGGTCTCTAACCTATGGTTTTTTCAGTGAATATATATATATATATATATATATATATATATATATATATATATATATATATATGTCCAACAAACGCCCTTGCGCTCAAGTGTGGCACTCGACATCGTCCCATCAGTGTTAGCCTCTTTGCAGCCTGCCAGCCTCGCGCCCAAGTTTTTCAATACATGCAGCTGACGCGTTTCGAGGCAATACGCCTCTTCTTCATGAGCTTGTGCATGGAGAAACAGAAAAAGACACCTGTATCATTATGGCTTCTTTTATTAGACTTGCCTTTAGTGGGCGTGGTTACTTTAATTGCGGGGCTGCCCGAGCCTCGTGAAACAAGTGGAGCACCATTTCCTTATCTGGAAAGGCTACGGAGGACGATGTTTCTTTCCGGATTATGCACACCGATCCCGTGCATAAATTAGTCTGCCCGCACGAAACCCCTTCCTACTAAAGGTATTTCACTGCTTTCAATCCCATGGAGAAGCGGAGCCTACTAAAGGATCTAACTATGAACTCACCTGTGGCAGACTACGATTACCAGCATGCCAAAGTCGTACAACTGGTAACCACGCCCACTAAAGGCAAGTCTAATAAAAGAAGCCATAATGATACAGGTGTCTTTTTCTGTTTCTCCATGCACAAGCTCATGAAGAAGAGGCGTATTGCCTCGAAACGCGTCAGCTGCATGTATTGAAAAACTTGGGCGCGAGGCTGGCAGGCTGCAAAGAGGCTAACACTGATGGGACGATGTCGAGTGCCACACTTGAGCGCAAGGGCGTTTGTTGGACATTTTAATTGCGGGGCTGCCCGAGCCTCGTGAAACAAGTGGAGCACCATTTCCTTATCTGGAAAGGCTACGGAGGACGATGTTTCTTTCCGGATTATGCACACCGATCCCGTGCATAAATTAGTCTGCCCGCACGAAACCCCTTCCTACTAAAGGTATTTCACTGCTTTCAATCCCATGGAGAAGCGGAGCCTACTAAAGGATCTAACTATGAACTCACCTGTGGCAGACTACGATTACCAGCATGCCAAAGTCGTACAACTGGTAACCACGCCCACTAAAGGCAAGTCTAATAAAAGAAGCCATAATGATACAGGTGTCTTTTTCTGTTTCTCCATGCACAAGCTCATGAAGAAGAGGCGTATTGCCTCGAAACGCGTCAGCTGCATGTATTGAAAAACTTGGGCGCGAGGCTGGCAGGCTGCAAAGAGGCTAACACTGATGGGACGATGTCGAGTGCCACACTTGAGCGCAAGGGCGTTTGTTGGACATATATATATATATATATATATATATAAAAAATTCGAATCAGGAACCCAATTTGAAGGAGGCCACATGAGTCTTATCTGCTCCACTTATTTATTGGCATCTTGCATGCAGGCTTCAATCCACAATGTTCGCTTCGAGAATTAAACGCCAGACGCGTTTCGAGATAGCAAGTTCTCTTCCTCAGTGGCGTTTTGAAAAAGGTCGGACAGCACAATGCTCAGAGCCAGGGTATTTCATTAAAGTCCCGCCCCACTGGGCGTGGTCTCTGTTCAGGCCTCCTGGGATCTGTAGTCCTGGCTAGCGTGTTCCCCATGTGGGTGCGCTGTTCTTACTGTAATTTTCAACAATTCTTTCCCAAGTGAGTCGAAGTTACGTTGTGGCAGAGACCCGCTTCGCTTTCCAGATGCCAATTGGAGCGTCACTGACACTCCCCTGTAGAGCGCCAGATCTCTCGTCCCTGATGCTGAAACTCCTTCGTTGTCAGCCCGGACCCGCTGCAGCAGTGGGCTTCACTTCACGACCGAGTCAGCTGTCAATAATAAATTCGAATCAGGAACCCAATTTGAAGGAGGCCACACGAGTCTTATCTGCTCCACTTATTTATTGGCATCTTGCATGCAGGCTTCAATCCACAATGTTTGCTTCGAGAATTAAACGCCAGACGCGTTTCGAGATAGCAAGTTCTCTTCCTCAGTGGCGTTTTGAAAAAGGTAGGACAGCACAATGCTCAGCGCCAGGGTATTTCATTAAAGTCCCGCCCCACTGGGCGTGGTCTCTGTTCAGGCCTCCTGGGATCTGTAGTCCTGGCTAGCGTGTTCCCCATGTGGGTGCGCTGTTCTTACTGTAATTTTCAACAAGTCTTTCCCAAGTGGGTCGAAGTTACGTTGTGGCAGAGACCCGCTTCACTTTCCAGATGCCAATTGGAGCGTCACTGACACTCCCCTGTAGAGCGCCAGATCTCTCGTCCCTGATGCTGAAACTCCTTCGTTGTCAGCCCGGACCCGCTGCAGCAGTGGGCTTCACTTCACGACCGAGCCAGCCGTCAATAATAAATTCGAATCAGGAACCCAATTTGAAGGAGGCCACACGAGTCTTATCTGCTCCACTTATTTATTGGCATCTTGCATGCAGGCTTCAATCCACAATGTTTGCTTCGAGAATTAAACACCAGACGCGTTTCGAGATAGCAAGTTCTCTTCCTCAGTGGCGTTTTGAAAAAGGTCGGACAGCACAATGCTCAGAGCCAGGGTATTTCATTAAAGTCCCGCCCCACTGGGCGTGGTCTCTGTTCAGGCCTCCTGGGATCTGTAGTCCTGGCTAGCGTGTTCCCCATGTGGGTGCGCTGTTCTTACTGTAATTTTCAACAAGTCTTTCCCAAGTGGGTCGAAGTTACGTTGTGGCAGAGACCCGCTTCGCTTTCCAGATGCCAATTGGAGCGTCACTGACACTCCCCTGTAGAGCGCCAGATCTCTCCTCCCTGATGCTGAAACTCCTTCGTTGTCAGCCCGGACCCGCTGCAGCAGTGGGCTTCACTTCACGACCGAGCCAGCCGTCAATAATAAATTCGAATCAGGAACCCAATTTGAAGGAGGCCACACGAGTCTTATCTGCTCCACTTATTTATTGGCATCTTGCATGCAGGCTTCAATCCACAATGTTTGCTTCGAGAATTAAACGCCAGACGCGTTTCGAGATAGCAAGTTCTCTTCCTCAGTGGCGTTTGAAAAAGGTCGGACAGCACAATGCTCAGAGCCAGGGTATTTCATTAAAGTCCCGCCCCACTGGGCGTGGTCTCTGTTCAGGCCTCCTGGGATCTGTAGTCCTGGCTAGCGTGTTCCCCATGTGGGTGCGCTGTTCTTACTGTAATTTTCAACAATTCTTTCCCAAGTGGGTCGAAGTTACGTTGTGGCAGAGACCCGCTTCGCTTTCCAGATGCCAATTGGAGCGTCACTGACACTCCCCTGTAGAGCGCCAGATCTCTCGTCCCTGATGCTGAAACTCCTTCGTTGTCAGCCCGGACCCGCTGCAGCAGTGGGCTTCACTTCACAACCGAGCCAGCCGTCAATAATAAATTCGAATCAGGAACCCAATTTGAAGGAGGCCACACGAGTCTTATCTGCTCCACTTATTTATTGGCATCTTGCATGCAGGCTTCAATCCACAATGTTTGCTTCGAGAATTAAACGCCAGACGCGTTTCGAGATAACAAGTTCTCTTCCTCAGTGGCGTTTTGAAAAAGGTCGGACAGCACAATGCTCAGAGCCAGGGTATTTCATTAAAGTCCCCCCCCACTGGGCGTGGTCTCTGTTCAGGCCTCCTGGGATCTGTAGTCCTGGCTAGCGTGTTCCCCATGTGGGTGCGCTGTTCTTACTGTAATTTTCAACAATTCTTTCCCAAGTGGGTCGAAGTTACGTTGTGGCAGAGACCCGCTTCGCTTTCCAGATGCCAATTGGAGCATCACTGACACTCCCCTGTAGAGCGCCAGATCTCTCGTCCCTGATGCTGAAACTCCTTCGTTGTCAGCCCGGACCCGCTGCAGCAGTGGGCTTCACTTCACGACCGAGCCAGCCGTCAATAATAAATTCGAATCAGGAACCCAATTTGAAGGAGGCCACACGAGTCTTATCTGCTCCACTTATTTATTGGCATCTTGCATGCAGGCTTCAATCCACAATGTTTGCTTCGAGAATTAAACGCCAGACGCGTTTCGAGATAGCAAGTTCTCTTCCTCAGTGGCGTTTTGAAAAAGGTCGGACAGCACAATGCTCAGAGCCAGGGTATTTCATTAAAGTCCCGCCCCACTGGGCGTGGTCTCTGTTCAGGCCTCCTGGGATCTGTAGTCCTGGCTAGCGTGTTCCCCATGTGGGTGCGCTGTTCTTACTGTAATTTTCAACAAGTCTTTCCCAAGTTGGTCGAAGTTACGTTGTGGCAGAGACCCGCTTCGCTTTCCAGATGCCAATTGGAGCGTCACTGACACTCCCCTGTAGAGCGCCAGATCTCTCGTCCCTGATGCTGAAACTCCGCAGATATATATATTTACAACCACAGTCCTTATATTGCCAAATGCCAATTCCTCTTTGATGAATGCGCTTTGGAGAGTACATCTGTTATTCATACAATATTGTTTGCAAAAGGGGCTGCAATGTAAGAATAGGCAACAAATATAAAATGATCATGCCGGTATTCGTGTGCCGTCTCTGACACCAGTGCCTACATTATCTATAATGCCGTCGGGCTGCAATTAGAATATGTGGACTCTACTTATTCAAGCATTATTATGATTGCTGCTTTCCTATTAAACCTATTGGAAATTGATTATAACTAGGAGTGTATTTCATTCATGGGTGTGTGCGCAATACATTATGGGGCCTCATATTGTCAATCCGAACATTCTTTCGCGAATACGCTTTCCGTAAAACATGAGATCACAATGTAAATTGTTCAAACCACATGCCCAGCTTTATGTTCCATGTGTTTATCGGCTTGTATACCATCAAGACGAGCTCTCGCTCACAACAAAATGATGCTTCATAAAGAAGTAGCTCAAATAATGCTAATTGATATTGAAGATGAACATCCCGATTACGTCCACTATGAGGTAGCTTCAGCTAAACGCTAAAAGGGTCGTCTGTCGTAATTTGACAATGGCCGAGTTAGCGCTTAGCTGTGCTACACGTTTTCCCCTTAACTTGACTATACTTAGAAACGCCATTTTGTAAATTGCGGCGGCCATTTTAGAGAATGAGCGACCTCGTGGTCAGCATGCCCTTTAGTCCGTTGTCCGTGCAACTGACCACCCGACTCTGCCCAGCAACAGGCTATTTTTAGTAATGGTCAAGCCCGCTCATGCGCAGTTCCAACTGACCAGTCACCTCTCAGGAATGTGCCGCCAAACTGACCAGTGGGGTTGTAACCCCTCCCATGAGTTGGCTGTGCTCCAAAAAATGACCATATATGTACATAATCTCTGTAACCTTGTGCCGCCCATTTTGTTTATTGCTTGTAAACTGTATAAAAGAGGGACTCACACCAACGTTCGGTGTGATACTTCTTGCATTACCGAAGGGTGCTGTAGGAATGTACCACCACCCCATGGGGTCTTAATAAACTTGTTCTTTGTACTTTTCAGTTTCCGTGACAACAGTTCTTTCAGACTAAGTGGGTTATCTACGGAGCATGTAGGCCTTGGGAACCCGATACTACATAAGTGTTTAAAGGGTAATGTTACGTATTGTTTCAATTATCAGTGGCACTTTCAACGTTCTTACGACTTAAATTCATGATGATGTAGGGGCCTTTTATTGCTTATTTTCTTGTAATGCGTGACTTTTTGGGACATCTACTCTGCCAAAACGCTTTAAAAAGGTTTAATTTTGCTTCTTTTGCTGCTTTTAAAAATGGGATGTTCTGCCATCACAAATGTGCTTTAGACAAACAAAACCACGAAAGTTCTTACAATGTAACCATTTCCACAGTTGTTCCTGATGGAGTCATTTCTAATTCATAAAAGTGAATATACCAGTAGATAAAACGCCATAAGTGTACCATTTTCTTCTGTTTTACAAAAGATTCTAACTCGCGGTATCACTGATATCAAATTGGCTGCTATCACTGCGTGAGGCTGCAAGTGCATTCCACAGCACATTGAAGTAGGGTTTACATCTGTAAGAACAAATATAAAATCATACCACTTTACTGGCTCGATGTTCAAATGAGTTGTGTCGCAAACCTTGGGATTCACAAAAACACCTGTGTTCCAAACGTAAAACACCTTTAAACAATATACAAAGCCCTTTTGCTGATGCAAAGGGCGTTTGTGATCCGTTCCTAAATCGTAATTAGGCGGCTTGCAAAAGGCGCCCACTCTTCTTTGAAGGTCACTAAGGGATGTACCAAGGGTTTATGACTACAATTGTGGTTGCAAACTATTGATCAGTTCCTGACACCAGAGTTGGGCCACTTCTCCTTTGGGAATTTTGGCTGCGAACCAGTGGCAGAGCAGACAGTGGGCCGTCGGCCCATTTCACACTTTACTTGATGTCATTCCTAGCAGAGGCAATTTTTTTTAAGCAGCACCCGACCCTTTAAGAAACACCTGCTGTCTTTTTCAATAAAATGTTTTCCTGCTAAGAATGCGAAGTTGGGATGTAGATCTGGTGTCCCTTGCAAGCCTCCATTCTTGCTTTTTCTATCGTTCATATGAGGCGGTAGAATGACTCCTGTCTAAGGAATCTTCAATACAAAGGAAGTTTCGCAACCTTCTGTGGGGGAGATTTACTAAGAGTTTGTGCCGTGTTTGCCTCACAAAAGTGACGCAAATCAGCACAAAATCTTTTTTCCAATTTACTTTCCAGCGCTAAACTTGTTCAGTGCTGGAAATAACGGAAAAGTACCACGAAGCAGCGCATAGCGCTCCTTTGCATTCCTTTGTTCCATCGGGGCATACTAAGGGTGAAGCATGGGCGTTCCCATGCAAACACCCAAGGTTTCTCACTCTAAACGCAAATTATTAAGTAAAGTAGATTGGGTTTAGCGTGATAAAACTGCGCCCTTTTCAAGTAAGCGCAAGGACAGAGAAATGCTTTAATTTCTCCTTCCTTTTTAGACTTTGCATGTGTGCAGCACTGTACGGCATGCATACAAAGAAAGAAAAGGTTTGAAGTGAGTCTCAGCATAGTACTTTGTACTGGAAGTTTACCCTTCTAGTACAAAAACCTCTGCTAGACTCACGGAGACTCCCTTGCACCATGGAGCAAAGGTGTCTCCGTGGCACACAGTAGCTGATTTTCGCACTCGTGCTAGTGAGAGGGGAGGAGAGTGCCTTATTTTAGTAAATAGGGCTCTTTCCTCCTGTCTCCTTTTCTCAAAGCGCAGCAGAGCATTTGCGGCTGCTGCAGTGCGCCACATGAAAAAGTAGGTAAATCTCCCCAGTGAATCCACAATCTGCGTTATGGCTGATTTGAATATCAGATGGATCCCGACATGAAGGCCATGTCACTATCACCAGCTACAATGTGACTTTTCATTTAGTATGTGAGTCCTAAAAGTGGAGAAGACCGAGCATTTGAATACATCCAGATTTTTTTTCTAATAAAAAATGTCAGCTTTACATGAGAGTGGAGCGCAAGATTATGTCTATGTCGTGACCCTGCTGTGAAATGTAAACCATTCACAGGACTAAGGATGACATGGACTTGCACACATGCTCTCCTGCTCTAAATTTGGAGCTGCACCAATTTCTGGGTTAAAAGGGTATTTGTCCCTAATGTCCCACACAAATCTAAACCTTCTAGCCAGGTCAGAATTCTTATGTCTGTATCCCTTTTCATAGTATATTGTTTGTTGCTATTTAGGTCAGACCTACAGACAGATTTGATGTCTCTCCAGCATCATATAAGAATCACACTCATGAATGAAAGAATTAATCGGGCACTTGTAAATCACACTACCACTCCCACAGGAGCATCGTGGAGCTATGCAGAAAACAAATTAACCACCATGAGTTTTGAGTCTAAACGAAGGGGGCGTGAGAAGATTTGCAAAGGAAGATCTCAAAGTTCTTTTTAGTTGTGTAATGGTCAAATCTTGCCTGTAAGTAGGTAGGCTCCATAGATTTATATTCTCTGAAAGTGAACAGGAGAATTTTAAGAAGCCTTTTATGCACTGGGGCCAGTGTAGGGCTGAAGTCGATGAACGTCTAGGGAGTTGGAAGACAAGTCTGGAGATCTCATTTGTCCAACCTGAAGATAATGGATGGTTTGTTTTGAAGATCCTGCATAGAGCCTGTTTCAGTAATCCAACCTACAGGTAATCAGAGCAAAGGCAACAGTCTTTTTAGTAGCCAGTGGGAGCAGATCAAAGAATGTTCTCAATTACATAATTAGATTAAAACACATGCCAGCTATTGCAAGTGCTTGAGGGTGAAAGGACAAGGAGGCATCACATTTCACTCCAGGGTTGTGTTTACCACCTCAACAGTGATGGGGGTGGGGGCACTGAGGGTGGCCACCATTTGGCTGGGGCAAAAGAATTTGATTTGCCAAGAAGCTTGATCTCAGTTTTATCAGTGTTACATTTTAAGGGCCTAATTTATGAGTTTTTTCCGTAGGGCAGCGCAGCAGAGCCAGGAGGCCGAAGAGGAGTGAACCACAATCAAGATGACCAGGCCCAAATAAAGGTATAGAGCCTGTGGATACTAATACCATGAAGACCAAGAGGACAGGGAATAGGGCCAGGAGGAGCAAGATGGCCAGAGCCAGGCCCAGGCATGCCAGGACAAGATGGGCCACAAAGTGGGGACCCAGCAGTCCAACAGGACATGGGTGAGGATAATCAGTAGGACCAAGACAATGGGTACCAGGGAAAAGAACCTCAGGTAGAACCAATACAAGATCCTTTGTTTTCCCATTGTTTCAGCTCAGCTCGTCATCAGCACAGCTCCAGTGTGCCTCATGACGAGGTGAGCTCGTCATGAGCATGGAAGGGGTTAAAGCACTATAAGTGGTCCAGGCCTTGCCTCCCCCTGACTCAGGATCCGCCAGAGGCAACGACGGACAGGTAGGCAAGGTTCTTTCCTGCTGTTTTTCCTAGTTCTACCAGATGTGAGTCCCTTTGGTTGGGACTTAGTTTCTTTTTCTACAACTTAGTCATAATATTATCCTTGGGTTATTTACATCTATACCCCTGAAACTTAGATTGGAGATTGCGCTCCAACTTTTCCAAATCTTTCTTTTTTGTAATATAGTAACTTTTGGTGTCTTCCCTCATAGGGTGAGCCTTTTGGCACTGATGAGAGGTTAAATGGGTTAATCAAGGATGTGAGGGAAATATTTGGTGGTTACACAGCTAAACTATAAGGGGCAGTAATGATAGTTCCCAGGTTTATGTTAAGCCACTACTTTTCTCACACCTTTAGAGCAGGGCCTCCAAATTCCTGAGCCTGGTCCAGGAGAGGTGAGGTCTGTTCTCCGTACAATCCGGGTGAGTGATAATTTACTTCTTACCTATTATTGGTAAATAGCATCAAACTTTTACACAGTATTCTTCATATAGTGTTTTGTTGTTTCAGGTATGAGACATGTTGGATTGACACGGAGAAAAGAATAATTAGTTTCCAGTCATACATATCCTTTTTTGTATAGCTTAATCACCACTTCTTAAAAAGTAAATCATATTCTTTTCGAATAGCACATGCAGTAGCATTAAAAATTAAAGAACAGAGGACCTGAGGAAAGACTAGGGTATTGCCCTTAAGGCTGAAACATGTTGGCCCCTATACAGTTATTTGTTTGAAACTGTCTTTTCATGCACTGTTCCTGGTTTTAATTAGGAAGAGGCCAATCACTATTAAAGTTTCTCTTTTTGCCCTCTATCCTATTTTACCTCACTATTCCAACACATTCTTTTTGGTTTTGCACTGCACCGGTTCTCATCACACACCAATGTCTACATGGTCCAGGAGTGAATGTGGGTCGGAACCCAACTCCGACGGGGTCTGGTAGAAACGTCTCAATGATCTAGAGACACACCATCCCGAAGGATGACCAGATGATAGTACTGATCACAACAAGACTATGATGGGAATCCAACATTGATTTGTTTCACCCACAATCACTATTTGGTTCTGTGTGCATTGTTTGAATGCTCAATTTAGCAGCAAGATCGCCCTGGTATTCGGTATACTTGACGGATATCGTTACCCCTAAACAGAGGTTCCTCTTTTTTCCTCATACTCAAGACCCCTAGGTTTTCTTGTAGTGAACTGTAACTTTAATACCTTGGGGGGAGGGCTCTCAGACGCCCACCTGGCATCTCACATTACTGAGAGACCCTCCCCATGACAATAGCCTGGAGAATCAAAACTCTCCTGAAAGGCACGGAATCCCACTAAAGGCCCCCCTCCCCTAGCCGCGGGGGTGGCCTCTCATTCCGTTTAAACT
>NW_028245968.1:0-17620 GCF_964263255.1 Lissotriton vulgaris
TAGTGATGCAATAGCAGCGCAAAAAAGATGTAAAGTCATAATAAAATTGTGTCTAACATTGTAAATGATTGTTTTAGGATGCAAATAAGATGTGTGCTTTCAAGAGCTTTCTTTGAGGTGAGGCCTCTTTTTTTTATAAAAAAAAAACACTACCCAGAAGTACAGCACTCTAAGCATTAAAATTGATATTTACAGAACTCACCTTACCCATATGTACCACACATTTCTAAATGTATATCATAAGGACAAAAAGCATAACATTAATTATACATCATGTTAAATGGTTTATTTTTGCTGTTCTCAGAATGTATCAAATTTCACTTAAATCAGTGACTTGAAGGTATTCATCATGTAACAGCGGGGAAAAAAAAAACACAATCAAAATGACTGTGTTTAAAAAACCCATACAACCTAAGAAATCTGATTTCAAAACTTCTTAAAATTAACTTACTTTCAATGACGTCGAAGGATCTCCTATAAACAGCATCCACTCTGTTGTGCTTTAAATATTTTCAGCCCGCCACTTTCTGAAAGAAAACCTCCATCGATACGTGAAATATGTTACATAGAAAAAAAACTTCTCTCATTATATCACATGTTTCCACTAGGCCAAATCATGTTGCCGCGATTCGCAAATCTTGTAATTCTTCCAATCAAATCCCGACATTTTCTATTTTCGCAACTTTCAAAAATAAAATATTTGAGATTATTTTCACAATCCTGGACTACTAATATCTTACTCTTCTTTGTCAGTCATGTTCTCCTTTTCCTATGACACTGATACTGCTTACTATGAAGCAGACTTACTTGCATTAGGTTTATATAGTTGAATTTTTAATCGAGACAGCATTGCAGACTTACATTCCCTCTACTTAAAATTTTGGTTTTAAAAACACAGGTAAGAATTTTTAAGGTCAAACGGCAATTTTTTTTTGAACGTTACAACAGAATCATTACAGAATGACCAGCCGTTTCCAGACTTTAAGTAAGCTGTATAATGTCCTGATGTTGTTGATGGACCATCGTGATAGATAATTGCTACAGTAACAAAAGTCCTCCCTGATATTGACAGCTGAGAAGCCACAAAATTTTTATTAAAGTTGACAATTTTGTTCAATCAGGCCTACATCGTTGCATCATTAAAATGACATACTGGCCATATCTACGTATAAATAATGTTGACATCATATCACATTTACATTGGCTACACTCCATGTTGTGATCCGCTGCATTTACTAGCTTATTAAAGGAGACTGATTTACTGTCTGGCAAAGTTAAATATATAAATCTTTCTGAGTCTACACTAGTAGTACTTGATACCATACAGTTCTCGCAGTCATGCTGCCATTGATAAGAAAGCCCAAACAGGTGATCTACATCTACACCCTCAACTTGCAATATATCAAGCATATACATTAAAAACTCCTGACAATCTTGCTGATTATTTTCAGAGAAGTCTGTTTGACCTGAACATTCATCTAACAGATAACGAACTTCAGACACACTTTCTACTTTTGTTCGATCACTGCTACATTCTCGAAAACAGAATTCAACAAACAGCATAAAATTTGTTCAGAATTCAACAGAATCTGTTCTTTTAAACTCTCTAGTGAAAAGAGAACATTAACCACTACATTTGCATAGCAGTTGACACCAGAACTGTTTTCAAATTGAAAACCGACAACATCTTCAACAGAATCCACTTTCTTTCTGCTAACAATTTTCGGTTCATTGACTTTTAGTCTTTTTGCAACAACCTCCTACTATTACTGCTATTTCTACGTTTGCGGCCTACCACACGTTTCTCAAACAAAGGATATTGAGGCAAATGTGGCGCATACTCTCTTCTTAACCTATTGTATTCCTTAACACAATCTAGATCCGCACAAATGTTTGTGACATCACAGTCAATCAAAAGTACAATCCCGATAAAGTTCTAACTCGTGACAATGCCACATATGCCATACCCTCCTTGAACACAGAACTGCCAATATTCACCAATGCACAGTCTACACTTAAACCTTGCGATTTATGGATTGTCACCGCATATGCCAAGCAAACAGGAAACTGTTTACGGCGAACATATAAATCTTTAACAAGCAAAAACCTAGCAGAACAACGACCAATTTGCTGTACTTCCTCAATGCCATCAAATTTAATTTTTAAAATTCTATTCCATCTCTATTTCTGTATTTCTCAAAATCAACAACATTACCCATTGATCCATTTACCAGACCTCTTTCTACATGTAAATTCCTTCTCAAAATAATTCGGCAATTTAAACACACATTCAAAGTCTTTTCAAAACCCGCTGTTTTAGATATAGTCTTCTCTAATGAATCCAATTTTGATTTCAAATTGTCTGACAAAATAATTGTTGATCCCATATGCTCTAATTTGTCGATAGCTTCAAGTTTCACAATCTCTTGCTTTTCTAAATTCAACATTTTGTTGTTGAAGATGGCACATTCTGCAAGAGTTGGCATGAGACATATCCCGGATTTCTTCTCAGTAATTTTCTGAAAAATATTCTCAGGCACAATATCTTGTTTGGGATACAAATTTGACAGTAACCGTGCATTTAAAGCTTCTTTCCCATGCTCGGTCACTTTTCCAATTCTAATATCTTGTAGAATATTCTTGTAATCTTCATCCTTTGCCTGACGCATATTTTGATGCAGTTCTGCATAATTGAAGTTTAACCATATATTGACGTTGCCAATGCTCCCTAGGCACTTCCTGGTATCTTCATGCGTGAGTATTTTGAACACAGGTTGACCTTTTACTGGTGTCAGCTGTAGAAGATCTCCGAAAACAATAATGTGTTTCCCACCAAATAAGACATCATATTCAGTTTTAAGTACTTCTTGCATTCTCAAATGCACAAAGGCAAGCATGACATTGGAAACCATGCTTACTTCGTCAATGATAAGTAGTTTCATTTTCCTCAAAACTCTTGAAACTTCACAGCAAGCATCTCCAGATAACTTGTTGTATTGTAATTTGTTGTCATGCTCCACCGGCAGCATCAATAGACGATGCAAAGTAATACCTTTAATATTATGTGCTGCCAGTCCAGTAGGAGCGGTGACAACACAAGACAGCGATGACTCAGTCCTTTCCTGCAAATAACAAGAGATTGCTTTAATGAGGAAACTTTTTCCAGTTCCCGCTTCTCCACTCACGTACAGTCGGACAGGCTTCAACGACGTACACGAGCACTCTTTCTTCTCATGACTTAATCCGTGCTCAATTTCCTTGTAACTTCATCATATATTTTCCTCTGCTCAACGTTGAGTTGTTTTTCCAAGTCTTGTAAGTTAACTGAATCCTCCTGAGCATGTGCCATGGCTCTTTCTACTTCATTCATAGCAGTGGCAGCTTCATTTTCGATAATAGGTCCTCCAAGTGGATCTTGACTCAATGAAACAGAACTCTGACTGTCCTGAGAACTGTCTCTGGCAATCTCGGCTGCAATCGTTGCTTCCTGCTCAATTTCCAAAGTTAGCATTTCTTGATATTTAGAAAAAGCAGGACATTCTATGGACTCCTTGGCTGCATTGAAAGAGTCTTCGTAACAGAGGAAATCTCCAAGCAGTTCCTCTTCTGCACGCCAAGGCTTGAAAAGTTGCAAAAGTGCTAAATAGAAAAACTCCTTTTTTTCTGGAGATTCGCCACTTAATTTTCGATGGTTTACTAATTGGCATTTTCTTTGCTTGACCAGGCATCCCTCACTTCCAATTACAGCATACACTCCTTTCTCAATATCTTCTTTGATGTTCCTCTTGAATATATAATTTTGGAGAACCTCATATAGACAAATATTCTCAAGGTGACTGCTTCGATTTGGATAATATGTATCCAACATGTTGGTCTTCAAAATGTCGGTACTGTTTGGTTCCTTTTCTGCCAAATACTCAATTTCCCGAACAGGTTTTAGAACTCGATTTCGCGTTGCAGCAAGACCAAGACTCGCCCAAACGAGACTCCTGGATTTGGCATAGAGACTTGCTGAAGACAATCGATCAGAACATTCGTAAGCTCCGATTTCTCGATGCGACAACATCTTCAGACTGAAACTGTACAACTTCTTGCTGAGGCTCTTTTCATGGGAAATGTCCTCCCACATATCCTTCAGTTCGGTCTTTTCTTTTTGGTGATGTAAGATGTCACATACCGAGCCACAGCCATACAGTTGTCAGCCACAAACTGTATATCCATGTTGGCATTCCACATGGACAAAATCACTGGGTTGTAGTCATTGATGTACTTGGACTCTTCGTTCCTTTTCAAATTGTATGTATTCTTGGGTGATTTCCTCGTCACATTATGTCGACAGCGAAGACATCAAACTGTTCACTCTTCCTTTAGAAATCACCGGTCGTGGAAAGTTGAAACGACATTTGGTGTAGAACTTGTCCTTGTTTCTGAATTTACGACGACAGTACTTTCCACAACGATGGCTTTGGAAACGTAGAACTTGTTCTCTTAGACTTTTCTTCTCCGTTGCGTTTGGAACAGCACACGTAGAATACTGTTCGATGAAATTCATCACTAAGTCATCCGGATCTGTTCCAAATTTAGGTGCATCCTTGATCCACAGCAACATATGTATATGAGGGGCACCTCTTGCTTGGTACTCCTTTCTCCAGAAGAAATCCAACACCTCTCCAAGAGGTGGATTCTTTTTATTTGTGATGAAAGACATCATAGCTTCAAATCTATGATTGAAGTACCTGCATACATTCACAGGATCCAAAGAACACAGTTCTCCAGGTGTCTTGAATTCAATGTTTTCAATATTTCCATTTGCCTCTCGTAGAAATTCAAGTAAGTCATCCCAGCCATACTCGGCACAGCTCAGAGTGAGGAACCATGTCGGAGTTCCTAAGTTCCTCAGCATACATTTTAAGTCACCATGACGACGGTACCACAGTACTCATTAGTACCACGCTGACACGCCATGAGATTAATTAAGTGAGAATCCAAAATACTGTCTTGGACATTGACTTTATGCATAAAGTCACTTGCCGAGATGTTTCGCATCTGTATACCACTTTTTAAGATGTGGTTCACTGCATATGACAGTCCAGACAGATCGCTTTCAAACAGGAGATGAAACAAATAGGGAATGCATTGCCGAAACCTAGGATCTTCTGCATACAATCGTAAAGTCCGGTATTCAGACGCAGGAATTTCACGAGGTCGCTCATCATATCTTCCTCCTTGACCTGTGGGAAATAGCTGTGGGAAACACCGAGCTTCCAACTTTCCTCCCAAACACTAATGGGACTCCCTTTGGCTTGTTTCATTTGAAACAACTCAATAGCATTCCCCATCACTTCCTTGGAATGCAAAGGATGAACACTATAATGTTCATATATTTCTTCACTTTTAGAGGCCTCTACTTTCTCAATTTGGCCAGCACACAAATCGCTATCCTCTTCATCACTTACTTCCTCTTCTGCAACATATACATTCTTATAGTACTTATTATTTTTCTTCAAATACACTGTTGCCTTTTTGACTTTCCTAACATCCACTAAATCTTGCCATATTTTCTTATTCTTTGTCGGAACCCCATTAACCAAGATAACCAGAGGTTCCTCTTCCACTTTTTCTATTCCAATTGTGTTAATGTTTTTGTTCAAATCTAGAGGCAAAATAAACAACTCTTCCCTTTAATCCTCTCTGTAAATCTGCTGGAGGCAATTTCCCTGTCTTTGGCTCCATTCTTACAATAGCCTGAAAGGGATGGATACTTTGAATCAAAATAGATTCATAAGTATTTAAATCCTTCAATTCAGAAGGAATCTCAACCAATTCAGATTATTATGAACTGCCCTAGCAGGCATCTGTTTTGGTTTAATTTATTACAACAATAAGTACACACACGTTGATCCGATCCCAAATCAAAATAATTTTCTACCATCAAGTATGTGGCTAAATCCTTCCATTCACTATTATTTTCCCTTTCACTTTTTGCATATAAATCCACTACCTTAGTCTGATTCTTATAATAAGTGCGTCGACAACATACACAAGTGAAATTAGGCCTCTCACTTGATTTCATCTGAAACGTGGCAATTTCCTTCTGAAAATTATCTGTACTGGAAACCTGTACATTATCTTCCACATTACCCTCTACTTCAGGGTCAATTTGAACATTCTCATCTTTACTACCAAAGTAACAAAACTCAATTTCTTCACAAAGATTCTTCACATCTATTTCAGAACCATGCAAAAGAGCAGCACATAACTGTTTAAGCATAATTGCTGGACTCTTAGCATAATACAACATTCTCACTAATTTTCTCACTTTATTATGATGCACTGCTAGCATCCTGAAATGATGAAAAACACTCTGGCATACTCTCCTGGAAAGACAAGCCAGTGAATGACCACGCAAACCTGTCATTTGTCTCACTCTGCAAGGATCTAAATCTTGCAACAACTTCATTTTCTGCTTCAAACTTTTCTTATTAAATGTCCGTATAAAATCACATAGCAAATTGATGGAAACCTGTCGCACACTGCAAATAGAACTACACTTCCAAATGTACACAGGACCCTTAGGACGTCTTCCTAAAACCTCATCACTTAGCGCCTCTTCTGTCTCTGTTGTCACAAGTAGTTCTTTTTCAACTGGACAACCATCCTTCACTTCATAAGCTCGACCACTGATGTCAACTGCATGCACCAAATCATTATCCTGAAAATAAGTCTCCTCATTAAAAATGCCTCAGAACTTGAACTATGCATCCATTCTCCAGAAAAAACTTCACAAAAGTTAGTACGATTTACTACTCTCTTCATCTACTTTTTGTTTTGAAATCAGAAATTACCTTGCTTAGTTTCCTAATTCTATTGATTACCAAAATAAACAACTTTCGCTTGATTTCAAAAGCATGATCAATAATTTTCTCTACATTTTTCTTCTTCCTATAAAATGCCGCTTTCTGTTGGCCTTTCTTTTTAATATTTTTCAATAAATTAACTAATATCCTATTACGGAACATTCGTTGTCGAATGTCCCTAAACTGTTGTTTCCTTCTACTATCATGCACAGAGTTATCTCTTCTCTACCAGTAACATTTGTGATGGGTCTCTCCTTTCCATTTAAATTACTTCTCTTTTTGTTAAGAGACACATTTTTTGAGCAAAATTTTTTTTACTACAAATATTTCTTAAGAATGATTTCGTGCTCTTACCCGGACCTTTCTTGGTGTTTTGACAAGTATTTGGGGAAGAGGACTGCTGCAATAAAACATCATCCTGCTGTCTTTGACGTTTTCTAGCCTTTCGTATTCGACTTCTGGAAGGCATTTTCCAAACTATGAAAGAATCTGCAGTTGAATCTGTGAAAAAATATAATATAAAATGTTATTAACCACTATTACCAAACAGTAAATAAATAACAGTCATCTAAAACTTAATGCTGTACTAATTATTTAACATAGCAAATATTTTCCACCAGCACTGCATCACAAAAATGACACTCAATGGTACAAAACAGGCATACAACACTCATAAATCACTCCCTAATATTTTAAATCATTAATTCAGGATGACGATAAGATGTAGCCTATCTAAAGGTTTGTTTAGGCCCAGATCTTTGGACTGGGGTGAATGTGTGTCATTGATCCACATTCAGTCCATCACCTGTTTTGTTTATTTGAGGTGAGGCCAACACATGGTTGCAGATAAGATTTTCACTGAAAAAAAACCAAGGTAAAAAAACATGTGAAGGCCTACCAATGAAGTAAATCATTAATGAAAACCAATACATTTCTGGAAATATGCACTACTAGTGCTTCATAAGATGTTTTGGATCATATTTATAAGTTATTTGAGTATCTAGTATGCTATTTTACATTCTTCATGGTGCAAATTTATTGTAAATACGCTCCCACCTGCGGTTGGCAAATTTAGATTTTGATTATGGGAGTTAGATAGGCATGTTAATAATTTCCCAAAAATGGTATATAACCCCAAACAACCTTTGAAGCAAATGCTCTTAGCCATGTTATCCACCTCCCATTGGATAACATGGCTAAGAAATGCTTGCAAATGTGATAAAAAAAGGCCTGCAATGCATGAATAACGCAGAAAAATCAGCGATATTCATGCATTTTCCAACAATGCTCTTAGCCATGTTATCCACTTCCTATTAAATAACATGGCTAAGAACTGCTCAGGGCACCATGAGGAACGCTTTCCATTTAAAAAGGGAAAAATAACATCAAAGACACTAAAATGCCTTCTAAATATGAACCCAAACAACCTATGAAGCAATGTGAAAAAAAAACTGCCGCAATGCATGAATATAGCAGAAAAATCAGCGATATTCATGCATTTTCCAGCAAATGCTCTTAGCCATGTTATCCACTTCCAATTAAATAACATGGCTAAGAACTGCTCAGGGCCCCATGAGGAACGCTTTCCATTTAAAAAGGGAAAAATAACATCAAAGACACTAAAATACCTTCTAAATATGAACCCAAACAACCTATGAAGCAATGTGAAAAAAACGGCCACAATGCATGAATATAGCAGAAAAATCAGCGATATTCATGCATTTTCCAGCAAATGCTCTTAGCCATGTGATCCACTTCCTATTAAATAACATGGCTAAGAACTGCTCAGGGCCCCATGAGGAACGCTTTCCATTTAAAAAGGGAAAAATAACATCAAAGACACTAAAATGCCTTCTAAATATGAACCCAAACAACCTATGAAGCAATGTGAAAAAAAACGGCCACAATGCATGAATATAGCAGAAAAATCAGCGATATTCATGCATTTCCCAGCAAATGCTCTTAGCCATGTTATCCACTTCCTATTAAATAACATGGCTAAGAACTGCTCAGGGCCCCATGAGGAACGCTTTCCATTTAAAAAGGGAAAAATAACTTCAAAGACACTAAAATGCCTTCTAAATATGACCCCAAACAACCTATGAAGCTCTAACAGTACATATCCTGAAATTTAATTCATTTCAAAATTCGTTTTTAAACACAGCATATAAATCAATTGTATACCTGCATTCATGAAGAAATGACTAAAAAATGTCCTTGAGACACATGAAAGTGTTTTCTGGAATGCCCTAGCACCATTTTTGGGACACTATTAACATGGCTAGGTAACTCCCATAATCAAAATCTAAATTTGCCAAGCACAAGTGGGAGCGTATTTACAAGACACTTGTCCCATGAGGAACACTTTACATTTTAAAAGGCGAACACAACATCTTAGACACTCAAATACCTTATATAAATATGGCCCAAAACAACCTATGAAGCTCTAGCAGTACATATCTAGAAATGTAATTGATTTCTTAAATCGTTTTTAAAAGCAACATATCTGTTTCAGCTTACATAACAGACCATGAAATGGCCTCCATGTATTACAATATCTTGTGTAACTGCATGCCAGAATGTTACACCAAATATGCAATTATAATTTCTCTTTGAAACTAATTCTATTAGTATATCACTAGAGACAAAACCACATTTTAAAACACAGCTTTCTTCATCATTTTCTCCTTAAATCATACTATTCTCTATCTAAATTAAATAAATCTTTTCTCACCTTAGCAAATATTTTTTGAGTTTTGAAAACAGTCTCAGAAATACACCAAATTGTCTTCAGCAGAAGAAAAAGGATGCACTCCAAAGGCTGCAGCTATTGAAAGCACAGAAATACAGATATTCTTTTCACATATCTCTCATATTAGCCAATCATACCTCTTCCCTCACTTTTTTCAAATCAAAACCCTTCCCCCCTCTGCCCTGTCTGCCTTGTTTCCATAGCAACCACCTCCTGGAAGACCTCTCATGTTTGCAAATTCACACAACAATGTTTCAATTGAACTCTGAACTCTCAGTGCACCTGCGTATCCAGTGCAATCTTTCATTAAATGTTTCTTCCTTGACCATTCAAATTACATCTTTCAAAGAACACATCCATGCACCCTAACTTTCTGTTTTCAGAAATGGAAATGCACCAATCACTGCTAATGAATCATTAGCATTGTAAATCCACAGTTTTTTTTCTTTAGAAACTCCTACTGTTTCAACTGCCCTTTCATTACCACACTTCATCTGACTGCAGAACAACCTTCTTCCACCATGTTTAACGTCTGGATTGTTGGACATAGTTACATCCACTGGGCTCAAAGGTATGCTGAGAGCAGAAATTTACACAACCTCAATTTACAAGATGTGGAAATTAAGTGGTTGGGCCAAAGAGGATTAAAATGTCACCAATTGATACCATTGGTGAAAACCTTTATGCATTTGCCAAAACCTGACCTGTTAATAGTGCACTGTGGAGGTAATGATTTGGGCACTTTGACAGGGGTAGGTCTGGAAATGCTTTTAAAGGACACCTTGGAGCAATTAATGGCACTTTTTCCTCAAACTGCCTTGGTATATTCCAATATATGCCAAAGACAGAAATGGAGGTGGTCCAACCAATTTTGTCCACAAATTGAGAAAGCGAGGAAGCATGTAAACAAATCTGTTTCAGCTTACATGAGAGACCATGGAATGGGCTCTCTGTACAACAATAACTTGCGTTACTACATGCAAGATATCTACAGAGGAGATGGAGTTCACTTCTCAGATGAGGGCAACAGAATTTTCATTCTGAATTTAAGACTCTGCATTGGTACCTACTTATAAGTACCTAAATGTACCATAAACCCAAAAGCTCTTCTCAGAGCTACCCTACATCTGATCACTCACAATTATTATTTTTCTCTAACTTTTTTCACTAATTTTCCACAAAATTCGCTCCCCGGAGCGCTACCCGGTTCGCTAACCGAAAGCTAACCTCGCGGAATTTTTTTAAAAAAAAATTTTTTTCCGCACATATAAGCCTCCTCAGCCACGCTCAGAAAACCTAGGGGGTCAAGATAAGTCTACCATGACCCCTTCTACCCATTCTAAACATTATTTGCCCTCCATCTTGTATCTTAATGCGAACGAAACACAAAATGGTGGACTCCCGTGACGCTTAAGGTTCGCTAACCGGGCAGCTTCCCGGAAAGCGGTCCTAAAAAAAGGCGGGAAAGTAATTTACAGAATAACGACTAGAAACACTCTCACCAAATATAGATTAGCTCATACTACATAACAATCCCTTCCATTCTCACAAATTTCATTGAAATTCCATTTAGCCATTTAGCCTGTAGACCTCTCCAAGTACCGTGAGGTAAATTACTTCACAAAACACATCTGAATTGTTGGAATTGACAACCAATGAAAATGTTACTTTCATTTTCTACTTTTATTACCTGACATTTGATTGGTTATATACCTGTATATATATAAAGGGAGAGAAGGAAACACAGCCATTTTGACTACTACTTCTTGTTGTACCTCCTATTTCAAAAGCTTCAAAAAACTTCAACTTCTTTGTGAAGGTAAGTTATAATTTAATATATTGTGCACTATGACTTAATATAGTAGACTTTTTCTGCTACATATACACTATCCCTCTGTAGTAGTAGTGTCTTGGTTAAATCACATACACTTTTTTTTAGTCCTATTTCCACTCTCATACTATACACTGCCAAAAGATAAATTCACTGATAAAAACTGCCTATCTAAAATTAATCCCAACAGTGCCCTATCTCTACTAATATATATTTTTTTAATCCAAATTTCAGGCAAAATGGAAGGCGAGCAGCAAGTTTCATTTTCGATTGAACTGAAGGAGAGCAGCCAAGACAAACTTGATGACTTTATGGATGACAGTAGAGACCACGAACTTCTACAATGTGTTGAAGCAGTAGACAACTTGCTTCAAAATGAAAAACAATTACACCCTATAATAAATTATGACATTTCTGACAATGAAATGTTAGAAAATTTAATAAAGTATGAAACACAATCATAATAAAAAAAATAAATAAATAAAGAAAACAAAAAAAAACAAGAAAAACAACAAACAATTAACATACAGTATTAGAAAAGTCTTTCATTCTTTTATCCATAAAGTTCGCTGCCCAGAAAGCTATCCGGTTCGCGAACTTGGCGCTTACCACGCAAAAAAAAATTTTTTTTTTTGGACCCTCCTAGGCCCTTTTAAAACCTCCACATAAAACCTAGGGGGTCAACGAGGATCTACTATGCCCCCTTATGGTAATTTCCCCCTTTGTTTTGGCCTCCTCTTGTCTCTCGATCCTACCGAGAGACAAGATGGCGGCCGCTCCGGACTGTTTAGAATGTTGACAGACACCGGAGGGCCAATCAGCTTCTCATCGCAAAGTTCCGTTACGCGAAAGGTTCGCTAACCGGATAGCTGCCCGGAGCGCTGTTACAGATATATATCTTGATTTAAACGTTAATTTCTCAAAATCCACTGAAGCACATATATTGAGACCTAGCAAAGGCACATCGGGCTAACAGTCCCTACAATTTTGCCAAGTTTCGTGAAAATCCATTCAGCCGTTCGGGCTAAAAGTGAGTCCAACCGCCCTATGGAAATTAACATGGGAAAAAGGCGTTTTGGGACCCCCCTTTTTTCTCGGCCCCCCCTCCACAAAACCCCCCCAAATTTTCAAGGTCTGCTCAGAAACAAAATGTGCCATTTTCCTGAAAATTTCAGCCAATTCCGTCCACGAACGCAAAAGTTATTAGGCATAGAATTTTCAGAAATCCCATAGGGAAAAAATCCTAACTATATATACCTACTGGCGACCGCCAGTAGGTAATATATATATATATATATTACCTATTGGCGGTTGCCAGTAGGTAGTTATAGTTAGGATTTTTTTCAATGTTAAATCTCAAAATTCTATTTGGAATAACTTTGGCGCCGGTTGACGAATCTGACTGAAAATTTCCTCAAAATGGCCTTGTGGCATTCCGGTCCTTCCCTGAAAGTTTGGGGGGTATTCGTCAAGCGGGGTCCGAGATAAAAGGGGGGTCCCAAAACGCATTTTCCCCATGTTAATTTCCATAGGGCAGTCGATTTCACTTTTAGCCCGAACGGCTGAATGGATTTCAACCAAATTTGGCAAAATTGTAGGGACTGGTAGCCCGATGTGCCTTTGCTATGTCTCAAGATATGTGCTCCAGTGGATTTTGAGTAATTTAGGTTCAAAAAATATATATATCTGTAAGCGCGCCCCGGTACGCGCTCCGGGGAGATCTCCGGGTGCGCTACGCGACTTGCGCATGGAAAGCTGATTGGCTTTCGGGTGTCTGTAAACATTCCAAACGGGCTGGAGCGGCCGCCATCTTGTGTCTCGGTATGATCGAGACACAAGAGGTGGCCAAAACAAAGGGGGAAAAGACCATTAGGGGGCAGAGTAGACCCCCCTGACCCCCTAGGTTTAATGTGTGGGCTATAAAAGGGCCCCGCGGGGCAAAAAAAAAATATATATTTTTTTCGATTTGCGCGGGGGGAGCGCCCGGTACGCGCAACGGGGAGCGCACCGGGGAGCGCACCAGGGAGAAAAGAGAATGGCAGAGTTTTAAAATTTAAGTCATTTAATATAAATTTTTGTTGTTTTATATTTTTTTGGGGGGTTTATAAACATTTTTTCTTTTTTTGTTTTTTCTGAACATTTTTTGTTTTTTTTGTATTTTTTTAGGGGAGAAACAAAAAACAGGCATTTCAAAAGGGCTCAACAGGAGAAAAAAAAAGTGCAACAAATTAATATTTCCTTTGGCACTTGTGGTTTTCCCAAGCACGAATAATAAGAGTGATGCATTGCTCACCATAGCAAATCGTTTGACCACAAAATTTACAAACCATTTTAAAATTTGAAAAGTTGGTTTGTATGATGGAGCATGTCTCCCTAACTTCCGGTCCTGATGTGGTGGAAACAGTAGTTTGGGAGGTGCTGGCAGAAGATTGGACAGGGTTTTTGGCCAGTTCCCTGACCTCTGCCCTAGAATAGTTATTGCGATGCTTTCTAAGCATATGCCTAATCATTGTGTGGTTGCCGAAGGAGTATTTCTTGTTGGGATTCCCCCTTGACAGCTCCTGATCACAGATTAGGCAGTTTGCTTTAGGTGCATTGACATTTTTTTTGTCACTCGGGATAGAAAACAATTGCCATATGATGTGCTCTTTTGGCTTGTAGGTTATGTTGTCCTCTCGGATGAATCTACTCTCCTCTTCATCCTCATCCTCCTCCTGTTCTTGATCTCCACCACTGTGAAGTTGTGGAGGTCCTTGTGGTGGTGGTGGTGGTGGTGGTGGTGGTGGCGGCGGTGGTTGTGGTGGTGGTGATGGTCCAGAAGATCCAGCAGCTGCAGCTAATGTAGCCATTTTCGACAGATATAAGTAAAGGTCTTCCTCTCTCAAAGCAAAAAGGTAGAATAAGGAAAAAGGTGTGGGCTTTCATCATTTGGAAAATATCCTGAACCAATGAAAAGTGTTAATTTTAGGTCACATGACCAGGGGTTTCATCATTAGGAAACCAAAACTGTTATGAACCAATGAAAAGTGTTATTTTTAGGTCATATGACCCGACGCGCTTACGCTACGCGCCCCGGGGCGCGTCCCGGGGCGCGCCCCGGGTCGCGTCACGTAAGCGCCCCGGGTCGCGTCACGTAAGCGCGTCGGAAGATTACGTTGCGCGATCGTATTCGCTCGAGTGCTTCCGGGTGCGCTTACGCCGTGCGTATCACGCGGACGCGGCTACGCGATACGGCACGATCATGTTTTCGTTCGCGAAAATGGCGCTTACGGGACGCTCCCCGGGGCGAGCTCCGGGGCGCTTCATAATAGTACGCTTTCCGTTGCGCTCCTCGGGGCGCGCACCGGGAGCGCTCCAATGTAAAAAAAATATATATATATACAAAAATAAAAATTGCAAAATTGAAGGGACTGGTAGCCTGATGTGCCTTTGCTATGTCTTAAGATATATGCTCAAGTGGTTTTTAAGAAAATTTACTTAAAAAAAAAATATTGGGACACATTGGGCTATATATATGTTAGAGCCCAAATGTAGCCCAAATGTAGCCCAATGTAGCCCAATGTAGACCAATGTACTTATAAAGTGAGACTTATAGTTAGGAATTAGCATTTTAAAAAAACCTATGAAATTCACTGAAAAAAACAGAGGTTTCACACCAGTTATAGTTAGGAATTAGCATTTAAAAAACCTATTAAATTCACTGAAAAAACCATAGGTTTCACACCAGTTATAGTTACCTGGAAATTTTACTGACCTAAAACCATTGAAATTCCCACGTTATAGTTAGTTGGACTCACTATAACTTGCGCGTGCAATGCACTGCTGATGACGTCACATATTACATCACTCATGACATGGTCAGTGACATCACTCATGACATCACTGATGATACCATCCTTGTGACAGAGTGACAGACCTCCTTTCACTGTAATGTAACCCCTGAAACACATATTCAAAAATACAAACTAAAATTTTCAAAACAATGCAGATACCCATACCAGTTACAACAACCAAATCTATAATTCCAGCATTTATATACACATCCACTCATTCACCAACAGTTCTATATAGTCACTCATACATATACTCACTCATCATATGCAGTGATACACCTATACATCCTGTTACACACCAACAGTGATCCAAAAGTTACTTACACATACTAACACATGCAAATATACTATTGAACATCCATTTATTTGCATATACAACTATACACACACTACCACCTTACTTCTAAGGAAACTTACACATACTTACTCTCTTAAACAATCACTTATAGAAACACATACATATTTAAACAGGAACTCTTACAATCTCTCACTCTCACATATACTCATTTATATATCAATACTCACATATACTAGATTAAAACATATGTTGTTACTGATAAATACACTAGTGTCATTCACTCACTAACACACACATATACACACTCATCCACCCATACAGTCCTGCACATATGCTGTCTTCAAAACACATACAAACAGAGAGTCAGTCATTGATGCATCTATGTGCTACGTAATACCCCCACCAAACCATGCAGACACTCATACTGTTACTAAAAAAACATCTAATAACCCATATACACACACATGTAGCTACTTACCAACCCATGCAGCCACTTATACACAAAGTGAAACACTGATACATATACTTAAATATTTAAACATTACTCGCTAATATATGTATTCACTAAGATACACTTAATAAGCCAGTTAACCAATCAATTTTTATTTAAAAAAACATCCTTTTAGACACTTATTTAAACATTTATTCTTCCATCGACCTTTACATATACATATATAAAACATATTTATTTTTCAGAAAGACACACATTCACTGGATGGTGTCATCAGTGATGTCATGAGTGATGTCACTGACCATGTCATGAGTGATGTAATATGTGACATCATCAGCAGTGCATTGCATGCGCAAGTTATAGTGAGTCCAACTAACTATAACGTGGGAATTTCAATGGTTTTATGTCAGTAAAATTTCCAGGTAACTATAACTGGTGTGAAACCTATGGTTTTTTCAGTGAATTTAATAGGTTTTTTAAATGCTAATTCCTAACTATAACTGGTGTGAAACCTCTGTTTTTTTCAGTGAATATATATATATGAGGATGCTTAATAAATAAGCTTTTTGACAAAACCTGTTCGTGAGTGCCTGGATGCTTTTGGTGGAATTGTGGATCTGAAAACTCATTTTGGATATATATATATATATATATATATATATACTGCAATTATCCAAGCATTAACCGCCTCCACCAAACCGAGAGTTGCGTCGTCACCATAAGACTCCTTGGATTGAGTCTCTTTCACTCCATTATTCAAACGACCACGCCATGTGAGATTTTCAAAATTGCTTTATTTCTGCCGCCGCCAAACGCGTTTCGACTACACAGTAGCCTTGATCACTGGTTACGGTTAGGAGAGCGCGCGGCCATTTTTAAAGAAAAAAATAAGTTCATACTACGTCATTAGCACTACCTGTCAACCGACAGGAAAGACAGACTTAAAATTCACTCTCCGTTGTATGTTCATTCTTTTACACGTTAGTTTCAACATAATTTAATACATTTGTTCAAAAATGCATAACGATTACCGGTTAAATCAATTCATGAACAACCTTGTATTTTTAATAAAGTGCTAGGTGCGAGTATTTGTGAGTTTCAACTCCCTTTTGAAAACTTTATCGACAATGACGCGCATTTGAACAATTGCGCGTTGTATGTGCATATTATATACCCATTGTCAATACAATTCACAAGTTAGAAAGTAGCGCCCATGTGGGCTTAGCCTAAACATCTATCGAATTATATTGTTCAATATCAGTTATCTTCTCGGCTACAAAATACTTGATGAGTTACTATCTCATACCCATCTTAAACATTGTACAAAATAAAGCTCAAGTGAGCAAACACACCGGTTGTACCATACATGGAAACAAACAGATAATATACCCAATCATTATAATTCATGTTGGCTGCCAAGTGTAAATGCATTATGAAAAAGTACTGTCCACCAAATGTTAATCATGATCAAAATTAGTTTTCATATGTGTTTGTTAGCAGAAACCGCTTGTTATTCACCAAGAATTAATATCATAGATGTCTATGTAAATCTTCTTCAATATTAAGACCGTTTGGCTGCTTGGTGTATATATAATTCT